>NC_056746.1:1104286016-1104313516 GCF_019279795.1 Protopterus annectens
CCTTCTACCAAATGTTTCTACAAGGCACTAATAGTGTAACATAATCCAGTTAGTCACTTGCTGAAAAATATTGTACGGAAAAACTGGCACATTCTAACCTCTATACAGGATGTGGGAAATATTGTGGGACATGAACCCTTGTTTGTAGGTAAAATGGGTAAAAATCTAAAATGTTTTTTTGAGAATGTTAGTAGAGCTAAACATTTGGAAAAATTTCATACCACCAAATGTGGCACTTGCAATCAGTGTAGCTATATACTGGAGTCTTATAGAGTGAGTCTCAACAATGTATGCAATTCAACAATATATTTTGCAAAAGGCAATTGTAGATCAACTATGCTTGTCTATATTGCCATCTGTTCAGTTTGTCAGTACTTCTACATAGGCAAGACTGAGAGGCAATTAAGGCAGAGGATATACTCTCATTTGTACTCTATTAGAAAGTCAGACACTAAGAATGCCCTATGTAGACATATTTTAAATTCTGGGCCCGAACATTCTTTTAAATTTGGTATACTGGAAACTATCAGAAGAAATCCTAGGGGTGGAAACTTCAAAAATTATCTGGCTTATAGAGAACTATGGTGGCAGATTTTAACAGATGCCACCACAGAGCCTGGACTTAATGATAGTATGACCATAAAACCATTACTTATGTTGGAATGAACTAAATTGTTTTTTTTTTATATATATGTTTTTTTACATATGCATTTTTATATGTGTTTTTTACATTAATTCAATATGTAACATAGCACTTGTACTTTATATTGTGGCATGTTTACGAATTGTTGTAGGTTACTTATTTGCACTAGATTTTTATATATTGTTCAATATGGTAATTTGAATAGTGGCGTTTTGGCGCCTTTTTCCACTACTTAATCAATGGATTTAGTATGCTTAATTGTTCTGATGAAACTCGCCGTTGTGCGAGTGAAAGCGCTCAACATTTTGGCTTGTACAATTAAAGCTTTGTGATTTTTTATCATCGGCTCCTGTGACTAGCTGTTTTTCTGTGAGCTGGCAGCGAGCAGATTGGTTTTTGGGCTGCCGGACTGTTTGGAGATATATACATACATACATACACACACACATATATATACATATATATGTATATGTATATATATATATATATATATATATATATATACACACAAACATGCGGTCTCAGAGTTGGTATATTTAAGTAGGAGGTGTGGGGAGTGCAGGGGGGCTTGCCACCCTGCTCACACTATTAAGGTGTTTTTTTATTTTTTATTTTATTTTATATTCGAACTTCCAAATGTCAACCATATGGTCTCGCACATAGGGTTATCCACAATTTGTATGTACAGATATATGACATAGACCCTATTTATATACATACATTAATTTGTATATACATTTTTCAACTAGTATTTTCTTTGTTCTTTCTTTTTTCAGCATTGACTATATTTGCTTAATTAATTGTTTAATTGCTTAATTGATCATGTGATTCTAATTCATTGGGGTTGCATCTTGGGAGGAAGTATATAAATGTATGTTTTCAGTTGTGAATCTAATTTTGTCTGAGGAAGTACAGGTACTATCCTTTACTTAAGTGCTTACTTCATTTGGATTAAATATTTGTTCTTGTTTGAGTGCCACCTGGTCCTGTGCCATTTTTTGCTTTTCTTCAGTTTATTTTATTTTTTAGCATTTGTAAATGTGCTCACTCCAATTTTGCATCTATTCATTCATCCAGCCACAACCACTTTCTCCCCATTTTTACACATGGTGTTAAGAGTTTTATAACATTTGGGAAACGGACTAGTGTCCATCCCCTCACTGTTATCCAATGTTGGTACAAAATCTAACCACAGCTGTCAGCATACCACCAGCATACAATAGTCTACACCCTAGTCATCTGTCACCTAATAAACAGCATGGATAGAAACCTAATTTGTCATTCACTAACCAGGTACATTCTGAATAATCTACACACTGCTGTAATTTATATGATAAATTGAGAGTCGATGAAGTACAAATTGACAATTTCATTGTCTCCATATATGTTGTCCTGTATCATGTTTGAAGTTATGATTGATGAGCCCAGCTATCCAAATTATTACATACATTACTATTTATCTCAATAAAAAGCACATGATATCTGAGTTCTTGAGAGCCTCTAACTGGTTAATGTAGGTTTTGGTTTCCTTATGACCATGTTGTCTAATCAGATAAATTCCTAACGCTTTATGAGACAGTCATTTTTAATGGTTTTGTTAATAAGTGTAATGAAACAGGTTGAGATCCTCAGTTCATTTCTTGGACTGTTAGAAAGCACAATAAAGTGTCAACAAAAATTAATTAATTAATTTTCCAGCAACCCACTTTATCTTCTCAGAGGGCCATAAGGATGACAGTAATGGCTCCAACAGCTGGTGGGCACAAGACATTGAACGTATTCTGAATAGAGTACTGTTCTATCACAGAGCATGTTTGTGCATGTGTGTATATGTGTGTGTACATTGCCCAATATTCATTAGTGATTAAGGTTCACTCAAGGCTTCAAGAGGCCTCCAAGGAGTTTGCCACCTTGGAAATTTGAGTCATATGGAGAGTTGTCAAGCCATTGTAGCATATTCTTGCATCTGTAAATATGTACAAGTTTTTTAGCATATCCTTGTATCTATAAATATGTTTCGTTAATTTCTTATGTGGTACTGTCCACCCAGGAAAATGGTCCATTGAGAAATAGCTGGAGAGTTATATACTACATATGTAGTGGGAAGAAATTCCAGATTCAGCAAACCTTGTAAACAAAAGTGATTGTTTTTATTTGTGAAGGATGTGACGGTTAATTTAATCAGTTCATTCTCATTTTTGGTGTTAATATAGCAATCCAAAAATGAAACACCGTACACTAATATATTAACTAATTAGTGTACTAATGATGCAATATTGTTATAGTCTAAACACTTGAAAATATGAATAACATTACCTCTGATTAACCTATATGCAACGGAATGCTTAACATCGTGCATAATCATTATAATTGACACCTCAAAAAAATAATTTACCTTAAGAATGCCTTCTGAATTCTTTTAAATCTATGAACACAGGTTTTATTATTAATACGTAATGCCCCATCATATTCTATATGTGGCTTAGTAAGTACAGTATATAAAGGAATCATCACATTTTATCCCTGCAACATACCTCTCAACTTGTCTGTTTCCTCATAAAATTGTGTCTTTCTGGCACATCATTGAATATTGTAGTCAGAAAATAATGACACACATTTGAGTTTTAGACGTCATGCTCTTCAGAAAATACATGCTAATGCAAAACGTGTTATTCTGTCAACTTCCTAAATTTGTTAAAGCAATATTTAAAAATGTCCTTATTTGGGGCCTTTGTCCCCCATTATGCATGACTATGTCTAGAGTTCTTGCTCTAAGAGGTTGAAAGGTATGCCTACAAATAGTAGTTCTCAAGATGTCCTTCATACTCATGTAACACTTGGGCAAAAACAGAATTTACACGACTGAAAAGTTATATTGGTAGTCTAGTGTTACCTGCAGGTCCTTGACTATAGATGCTTTTAGTATAACTTTATAATCTGCAGTGTAGGGACAGAGTTAATTATGTTTTCCATAATGTACAGCACTGCATTTCTTGAGATCAAACACATTACCCTTACACCAACGAAACAATGTATCAACCTAGTGCTATAGAAAACTTTGCTCAACAGTGTTTCTCTCTGCCATACCTATCCTTTTGACATCAGCATCCTTGCCTGTCACATTACTAGAAAAAGGGGTGATAGACTTGAAAAAATAAACAAGAAAGGTCCCAGCACAGGGCACTATGGGATACCAACATTGACAATGGCTTATTTGGAGTACTTGTCCTTGGCCTTAACCTTATAGATTCTGTCATGCAGCCAGTTTGCAACCCAAGATATAATAAATGTATCTATCTTCAGAATGAAGGTAACCAGCCAACTTTCTAACCAAAGCACTTATCGCTCTTAGGTAGCAGGGCTGCTTACAGTACCGCTGCTACCCACAAGGAATTCAGACATTACATAAATAATTAAATAATACAACAGACTTGGGATGTTTGGCTGAAATGTAATATTCTGAGTGATGACTCTTCCACTTCATTTTCAGTACAGCCAGAAATCCCATTCAGGGGCTGAATGAACTTCCTGCAACCCCCCCATCCCACTCATTCCACTCCAGAATCAAATGTGTACCTCAAAATGGAAGTGACTGTTAATTATAAAAATGTGTTTAGTGTGTCTGTGTGTAGTACAAGAGGGCATTAAGAGATGTATAGTGTGCCAATAACACAAGTTATTATAGTATGACATTACCAATGTGGAAGCTATACTGGGATTCAGGTTCAAAACTGAAATATGTGGAGCAAGAACAAGGCCAAGTCAACTGGGGGTGAAATGGAGAAATGCTCACTGAGAGGTACTTATATTATAACATTTTTTGTGCACAATAAAATTTGCTAGCTTTCCAGTTGCTTTTTAAAATCTCTCCTTAGTAATATAACAGCAGAAATATGAATGCCAAGCCAAAAACGATAACGATTTTGTTTAGCAAACAAACAGTAAAATATGGTAAAACAATACAAAATAAATTGTGCTGGGAAAAAGAAAAAGGCATTTAATAAGTGTTCACATTTTTCTTTGAAAAAAAAAAAATATATATATATATAATGATGCATACTGAGCCTCAAAAATATGAATATGTGAGTTCCCTGAAGAATTAGATCCTTGGAATAATGCAGCAAACCCAGCAATTATGGCCCCTGTGTAGGTAGCTAAGGTAGACAAATAAGTGTTAGAACTATCTATGTCAGCCAGGCTGCTGTGTAAGCAAAGGGTCATATCATTTACTCTTTCAGGATAATGTTAAGCTTCGTAGTAGTAAAAAAATGTGCATCACATTATGAAAGCTGTTCCAGAATGTTGGGTGTAGTAGCTGAAGGTCGACCTTTCCAGAAGGGTTTCTCTGTTCCTGGGTGCAAAAAAAAGTCTGTAATGAAAGGGACACACACTAACTGGAAAGGTGCCATAATCCACACGACTGTTCTGATGCATGCTCCAGGCTAAAGGCAAAATGCAGTACATAGTGTAATAGGTGTACAATGTACTAGAACACATTGTGACTCACTAACAAGCATTTAAATCATACAGACAAGTGTATACTTCAAGAAGTATAAAACTGACATGTAAGCTAAGCAATACCACATTTCTTATTGAAGTGATAAATTGTATCAACAAGGAATTTTAAAAGCTAAGGATGCTTTATTCTATTATTTATTTTGTTACCCGGGTGTTTCCACTGTGGTCAAGGAGCAGTTGTACATCTTTGCAAATTCCTCAGAGTTGTGCAGTAACCAAATAAAAACTGAGGGATTCAAATCTGGGGACTACAAAATGAAGCTTTGTGGCAGATTTTAGCCACAGAATGCCCAGGTGCTAGGAGTGTGAGGATCCAGTCAAACTGGTGTCAGTCTTAAGTGGAAGGAGACAGTACAAAGTACGGTAATAGTGGTAGTAGTACTTGTTCAAAGGTTCACAGGTGTATACTAGGCTAATGACCACAGGGGGGCTTTATAAACCTAGCCAAGCACTGTAAATGTATACTGCAAGCTTATACACTGGCCTTTGTAAGTCTAGCCAGGCTTCCCAAATTTATCCCACAAGTTTATGTGTCTTAGAGGTTATTTTAAGGGATATATGTAAGATAGAGCAAAGTGTGCAAGATGCCTCTGTCCATTAGAGGCATAAGTGGTAGACCCTGTGTATATTTCTGATTTCCCATCCACTGGTCTAGGTTTCTTGTGAATAAGGTTAGGGTAGAGTTCTGCTTCACATGGATGGAAAACCTTTCCCAGAGGAGAATTCACTGAGTCAGATACTTGTCCCTCCAACATATTCTATTAATGTTGCAAGGAAAATTTAAATCCCTGGATCAAGTAATTATTATGCTATTTGTTTTGGAGGTATGCAAGAGGTCCATCAGAGTCTGATCCAAGGATGTATTTTATGCCAGGTCTAGATTGCCTCTCAACAGTCTGTAAGAAATAGGGGTTACAGATGTGGCTTTGAGGTGATCTGTATAGGATATGCTTTTTATGCCATGTATTCTTTTTTGTGAGGAACCTCTGTGGATGTTCCAGTTGTTGCATGTGCCTGGTACATACCAAAGTGCACTCATTGATGGGCCTGATGAAGGCCAAATACATTGGAATGATGAATTCTTTCAACCTAGATGCCATGCCCTTGCTTATAAGTTGAGCAGTACAGAATAATTCCCAGACTACCTTAGATACATATTGGTAGAAAGCCAGGTTGCTATCTACATACGTACCCAAATCACTGACTACTGGTTCTACTCTTAGGGGTGTGTTATTGATGAGGAAATATCCTAGTGTGGATGACTTCTCAAAGGATACTATTACACATTTCTTGGCACTGAGTTTTAACCTGTGGCTTTGGCACCAGTTATTTGTCTGTGTTAATCCATCCTGTAGGATTTTAGTAGGATTGTATGACTGTGTCTAGTTTGCAATCTGTAAAGTTGGTCAGCCAGAGGTCTTGGACATTGGCCTTGACTTCTAAGAAGTAGATACCAAAAAGAAGTGGACCCAGCACAGGGTCCTGTAGGACTCCACTAGTGACCGGCTTCTTTGCATGGGTTAAATGTACAATTACCACCGGCAAAACTTATTTTATAGGCATGGTGCATATATGGATATTGCACTGGAACTTATGTGTTGTTTTAGAGGCAGTGGGGGCAAGCTGCACAGGAGTTCACTTTTTTTCTGTATATGACATACAGGGTTGCCACCAATCAGAACTGTTTTCTGACTGTCAGGAAATCAGGGTATCAGTCAAGAAATCCAGTTATGATGAGTACTTCAAAGGTATTTTGAATGATTCTGAGAGATAACGCACTCCTGAAGTACATTTACGAAAATATTTACTTTATACTTGGATTTGCTATCTGCATTCAAATGCAGTCTAAAAGACGTGCTCTAAGTGAGCTGTTCTTTCAATATACCTGTAGAGAGCATGGTGTGTATGTGTGTCTATCTTTTGGCAGATCTTGCTTGTTAGGGCAGTACCAGGTTGTGTGTGTGTGTGTGTGTGTGTGTGTGTGTGTGTGTGTGTGTGTGTGTGTGTGTGTGTGTGTGTGTGTGAATAAATAATATTGGCAGGTGCACACATAATTCTACTGGGTAATTAAAAAACATGGTGTAAAATGAATCAGAAAATATATGTTCTCAGAGCTTCTGGAGATCATCATTCCTGGCTATATAAGTGGTTTAGTAGGGCCCTCTGCCAAGGGTCCATCTAATCTAAAACTGACCCTATCATAGGTGTGGACAGAGATCACTATAATTTATGTAGGGGCTAGGGATTGTCATTATTTCTTTAATTTTCCTCAAAGTAGACCTTAAGAGGCGTACACGGAAGGCCACAATAGCTTGCATGCTGACTGGGGACAGTGTGATCATTATTTCTTTAACTTTCCTCAAAATCATACCTTAGACGTGTGCACAGAAGGTTGCTATAGCTTGTCTACACAGATTTACTGTGTTGGCGCAACACATTGGAAAGAATTATTGAGACTAGGTACAGCCAACAGCAATAGGTTGAAATATGGTGTACTCTGTTTTCACTTTTGTCCTAGTTTGACTTAAAAGGAGCACACAGAAGGTGTTTGGCAAAGGGTTACACAGAAGGCAATTGTCATTTGAAGTGAGGGCTGAGAAGGCATGCTGTATGACACAGTTACTTGAATATATGACGATCACTATTTGTCCTTTCACCTTCAACTCAATTTAGCACTAGACGTACACAGAAAGAAACATCTTTTTTTCATTTTAGGGGATAAGGAGGGAGGCACTACTACTCCGTTTATTTATAAATACTGTGTCATTAGCCTTGACTATATTAAAACCCTGAACATTATTTCTTCCTTGAAAGAAAAAAATGAGTTTCTTTCCTTAGACATGATTTTTTATTTGGTACCATCACTTAACCAAAGGTTGTAGAAAAAAAACTCTAAAATGCACTTCATAGCATTTATAACCACAAAGTTAGGCTCCCAGACCTCAGCTTGATTATATTCTTTCCTACACAGTTTGTACAGAAAACCCTAGGCAGTTAAGGTGTGTTGGAAGGATGTAGGAAAAAGCTGACAAGTTAGAAAAAGTGTGGCGAGACAAAACTATTCTGGATAATAGGAGCTGGCAAGGAAAGCTGGAAAACAGGGGAGCAATGGGGTGTGTGCCAGGGTAATGTTAGACCACAGGGTGGAGTATAATATGAAACATTGCTTAGGGCCACAAATCAGCTAAGGTGGCCCATGTAGTCACTTTATGGCATTTAAAAATTGTTGCTTCTAGGTATGGCTTACTAAAAGGGGTGTGGCTAATCTCAAGCAAGGTGCGTGCTTTCATTATGCTTAGAAAATGGGCTTATTGTACACAAGTACCCTGATTGGAAAATGAATGTTCTCCAGCAGGGTATTAATGTGCAAGTAATGATGGGTGAAAAACGAGCCTGCCGCTTCACGGCAGCTTATCAAGTCACCGCGGAGCTCGGACTAAGAAAAATGAAACGGCCGCCATTATTTTACACTCCATAAGCAGTGCTTCTGCTGTTCAGTGAGTGTCTTCTTCTTCTTTTGGCTGCTCCCGTTAGGGGTCGCCACAGCAGATCAACTGTTTCCATTTCTTCCTGTCCTCTGCATCTTGCTCTGTCATACCAACCACCTGCTTGTCCTCTCTCACCACATCCATAAACCTTATTTAGGCCTCCCTCTTTTCCTGTTACCTGGCAGCTTCATCCTTAGCATCTTTTTCCCAATATACTCTGCATCCCTCCTCAGCACATGTCCAAACCAATGTAATCTTGCCTCTCTGGCTTTGTCTCCAAACCTTCCAACCTAGGCTGACCCTCTAATATACTTATTCCTAATCCTGTCCATCCTCGTCACACCCAGTGCAAATCTTAACATCTTCAACTCTGCCATGTCAAGCTCTGACTCTTGCCTTTTTGTCAATGCCACGGTCTCCAACCCATATAACATAGCTGGTCTCACTACCGTCTTGTAGACCTTCCCTTTCACTCTTACTGGTACTTGTCTGTCACAAATCACTCCTGACATTCTTCTCCACCCACTCCATCCTGCCTGTACTCTCTTCTTCACCTCTCTTCCACACTCACCATTACTCTGAACTGTTGATCCCAAGTATTTAAACTCATCCACCTTCGCCACCTCTACTCCCTGCATCCTCATCATTCCTCTATCCTCCCTCTCATTCACACACATATATTCTGTCTTAGTCCTGCTGACCTTCATTCCTCTTCTCTCTAGAGCATATCTCCACCTCTCCAGGGTCTCCTCCACCTGTTCCCTACTCTCACAACAGATCACAATGTCATCTGCAAACATCATAGTCCACGGGGACTCCTGTCTGATCTCGTCTGTCAACCTGTCCATCACCATTGCAAATAAGAAAGGGCTCAGAGCTGATCCTTGATGTAATCCCACCTCCACCTTAAACGCATCCGTCACTCCCACCGCAGACCTCACCGCTGTCACACTACCCTCGTACATATCCTGTACCACTCTTACATACTTCTCTGACACTCCCGACTTCCTCATACAATACCACAACTCCTGTCTAGGCACCCTGTCATATGATTTCTCTAAATCCACAAAGACACAATGCAACTCCTTCTGACCTTCTCTGTATTTCTCCATCAACATTCTCAGAGCAAACATCGCATCTGTAGTGCTCTTTCCTGGCATGAAACCATACTGCTGATCACTAATGTGAGTGTAAAATGTAAAAAAAAAGGCATGCATCAGTGTATGCATGCATGTCAGTGAAAGTGAGAGTGAGCGAGTCATTATTTTACATTCGCTAAGCAGCACTTTTGCTTAGTGAGTGTAAAATAAAAAAGGAAAAGATAAATAAATAAAGCATGTGAGAGAGACTGTATGCTTTTATGAGAGTAAGAGAGACCGCTCGACTGAGTGTGTGTGCGTGTGTGTGTGTGTATGACTGCGACAAAGAGACAGAATCTGTGTATGTAAATAAAAAGCTACAGAGGCTTTCTGGTCAAAGACCACCTTGGAAGACTACTGAAGGGATGGCACATCGTGGATCACTGAAAAATTCTTGGGTCCAAGATTTAGTCCTCACCTCTTTTCACAGCCTGTGTGGAGTTTGCGTATTCTCGCCATGTACGCATAGGTTTCATCTGGGTATTTATTTGTTTATTTACATTTGTTGACCGGGAGTGTCCGACTGGACGTAGGTCCATTTTCAGCAGAGGCCTGGGGAGAAAGCTCCACAGTTAAAATAAACAGACAGTAGTTACATTGGATCACATAGTGATTAACAATTTGATTAACACAGCAATTAATTACAAACATATTTACAGATGAAGAACATAGTACATCAGCAGACAACTAGAATCTTTATCTGCGAAGTACATAACAGACATTAACAAATGTTACAATAAGAAGTTCATGCTGTATAATAAGTACTAGGCTTATGAGCATCTGAGCTTGCTATAATCAAGGTAGTTAGTGGGGTGGAAAGAAAGGTAGTGGTTGGATGGGGTAGGTGATATTAGTGTGGGAGTTGCAAGGGCATAGCCAGCATGTTTTTAGGTGCGCTTTTAGTAAAGTTTTGAAGTGGGTGCATGATGATATGGAGGTAATTGAAGTGGGTGAATGATGGTACATGAGGGTTTCATTCCATCTACCAAGAACATACTGGCATGCTGGTTGACTGGCTACAGTGAATGTATACCTAGAAGTGTGTGTGTGTCTGAGAGCAAGACAGTGAGAGAAAGCGTGAGTGATGTGTGAGTGAATGCATGTATGTAAGCAGAGGAGACTGCACGTGAGAGAGATCGCTGGAGGCTGTGAGAGATTGAGAAAGAGTAAAACCGATCTTGTGTGAGTGAAAGTGCGTGTGAAAGCAGAGAGACTGTGTGTGTGTGTGAGAGTAAGAGTGAGAAATCTGAAAGTGAACCAACGATTTACCGGTAGCATGTGTGAGACAGAGTGAAGAGAGAATGATCTGTGCCAGCCCTTAGAGAATGGGCTGTCTGTAATATTGTTGTGTTTTACTTACTTGTGCATTTTTTAAGTACTGTTTTATTTTTTTAATATATTTTGTATGTAAAGTGCTTTCTCCAACACCATTAACATATACTACAGCAAGTATGAAACATTAGGCGGAGGAAGTATTTTACATCAAAAATATATTAAAAAAATAAAATAGAACTTAAAAATATACATAAGTAAGTAAAACAACAATTTTACAGACAGCCCATTCTCTAAGTGTAATAACGCCCTCCAGGGTGTGCGTAAATTAAACAATAACTGATGACTCAGTGTGGTATATTAATAAAGATTTACCCACGGTTGGTATGGTTTAATCACAAGCAATTAAATAAAGCCAGCTGTGGGTAAATCTTAATATGCCATACCACGGAGTCGGTTATTGCTGTTATACATGACATTATTTAAGGAAAAAAAGTACTTTTCTTAAATAATGTCTAGTGCAGTGCTGTCCTTCCATGGCTGGTAATACCCTGGTGCCTTTTTTTATGTACTGTGGTGTTACCACACATACCTAGTACATCAGTGCTTTGGAAATGAAGCAATGGAGAAAATGTCTCCGTTTTTCTTTTCTTTTTCTTTGTTATTAAAAGAAAGTTTCTGACAGTTTAGGGGTAGGAGAGAGACAGAATGGAGGAAATACAAAGAAAATCAGGTACTTGTCTTTAGTTTTAAATAACATTCCTGATTTTCCTAGTATTTTCTCCATCTTGTCTCTGTTGTATGTCCAGAGTCTGGATTACAGATTTTTTTTTTTGTTAAAAAAATAAAACTTACAGAATATAACAATGGAAAAAAGTTTTAGTCTGGGCGACCGATTTTTCCGTTGGTATTTTCCTGTTTCCTGGATTTACAAAAGGCACGCTGGTTGGGCTGGCCAATCTGCGTGCTTGTTTTAGAATATTACTGGTCAATTATTGCATAATGTGTAATTAATGCCCTTCCAGGGGTGTTGGGCGGGCATTAATTACACGTTAACGCACACCCTGTTGGGCATTATTGCTTGCTGGGATTATGGCTTATTTGTCAGGAAACTGAAGGATGCAAAGGTAGCAAATCAAGTGCCAAATCTGACATCGCTTTCACCTGCTTAGTGAGGGGTTCACTTAAAAAGTTAACTAGACAAGTTCTGCATCAACATGCGTTTTCTAGATAATAAGGATATCACTTCATAAAGTGTAACATTACTGGCTATAATCCTCGGTGTTTTACCAGAAAATCAACAACAACGGACAGTCCCTGACAGGCCGAAAATTAGGAAAGTTTTGCAAAATTATATCCGCACATAGCCTTCTTCTTCCGGCTTTTCCCGGTAAGGGGGCGCTACAGTGGATCACCTGTAGGCTCATGATTGGCAGTGGAGTTTTTACGGTGTCGAGTTGCCAGCCCAACCCGCCACAGAAGGCATACACTCGCACCTAGGGCCAATTTAGAGTGCCCAATCCACCTATAGCATGTCTTTAGAATGTAGGAGGAAACCCACGCGACCACAGGGGGGACATGCAGACTCCGCACAGAAATGTATGCAGAATTTCACGGAGAGGAAAAAAGGAGCAAATCAAACTTTCAGCATTAAAAGCCAAACCTAAAACATTACCAGACAAGCAACTCCTGTTTCACTGAATTACAGCTGGTCAGAATTTTTGCCCTACACTTGGCTAAAGGATCGTTACTTGGACCTGCCAACTGAACAGTCCCATTTTGTTTCTCCTTTAAACTGTTACAAGTTTGGCTATGTTTCTGCGTGAAATAAATGCAGTTTCGTTTTCGATCTTTCCTATAGCAAATCTAAACACACGCATACTGATGTCTGGCTCTCAGCTTCCATCTCCAGACTGTGGAACGCAGACTCTCATAATGTAAAACAAATGTAGCAGCTTAGTAACAACTTATAGGTTCAAAGGTAGGTACTAGGCTATTTGCCCGAGGGCATTTATAAGCCTAGCCAGAGTGTGTCAGCTTTCGCCGCCCTATTAATTAATTAACTGAGCCTCTGTTAAGAACAGTCAATTAAGTGATCCCATGGGTATATTTCAACTATAAAACTCAAGGGATGGTTAAAATAAATTGCTTTAGACTTATAAAAAGTTACTTTTTTAAATTCGCATGATTCAGTATTGTTTACCATGGTTATCAGTTAAAAATCTTAACAATACGTGTCACTGACCTTTTTGGTGCGAAATAAAATAAGGAACGTGGGCATTTTAAGATTCACAAAACAAGGAACGCTCCTAATAAGATGGTAACATACTTCTCAACCTCTAAGAGCAAGAAATTTGGACAAAGCTAAAAATAATCGGGGCAAAAAATAGGGACAAGTTGTTTGCTCTTATAAACTCAGAAAGTTGTTATGATGTTTTCACTTGGGAGGCATTTTCTTAATGAAACAGAAATGTATTTCGTTATTTAATGAATTCAGACCTCAGTGATTTCGTCGTAAACCACACATTTTATGAAGCACTGCCCACAAAAATGTGAATCAAGCGCTTCTTGACCAAGGTAAAAAAAAAAAGCACGAAGCAAAATCTGTATAGTTGCGAGCTCCGGAGATGCACTTGAGAGATATGCGTAACACGGGGGAAGCAAGGGGTAAGGCGCGTGGGAAAAATGCTGCGCACCTACACGTTTACAGAACCGGCGCGATTTGTCTACAGAAATCCTCGGATACCGGTACTCACGGTATACGCGAGCTCCTATGTAAGGGCTAAGGCGCGCGCCCCCGCGGGCTGCTTAAACTTCTTAGGCTACAAATGCACATGAAGCTATTGCAATCGATGGGTGCAGGAATCGTCAGTTTCATTCAGCTGTATTTTGCATTATTCTCACTATTATTGTTGTGTCGAAAAAAATGCAATCTAACAAACTTTTTCGTGACAAAAAAAAAGAGTAAAGTTACATCGATTTGCTATCGAGAAACTTGAAGCTTTTCGAAGGACACTAGGAAGGTGGGATTTGCCTATTCCTTGGGAGCCTACTTAGGTAAAAGCGATCGTCAGTTCTAATTGGGCCAACCGTGTGGAATCCACCTCAATTTCCCACCATTTCCCCCGCCTTCTCACATGGTGACGTGGATACATGCTTTTTTTATGTTTTACACGTCACCGGCAAGTACCGCCTCCTGAAGTAACGGGACCGATGAGTTGGGGAGGCTGTTGGAGATAGGTGCAGAAGAGGTGGCTTTTACCAGGTGAGTTGGTTATACTGTTCAGGCTTTTTCAAAGTCTTTTTTCCGATCTCTTCTGCGTGCCTTTAGTGGTCGTGCACTTCACTGTGTGTAGTGTGGAACAGAGGCACCCTTTGTCTTATGAATGAGAAGGGCGGATCCCGTGCTCCCAGCCTGATGCCTGGTAGTATTTGTGAAGCCACGTCTCGTGGCTTTGTGTCTGAAGCGAACCGTTTGATATCTGAATGGTCCTTGTGCAGTTTTTGCTGTTACAGTAGACGTCTTGATGAGCATCCTTTGTATGCCAGTGGACTTGCTGTGGAATACTGCTAGCACGTACGTTTATGTAGTGTTAATTTCTTGTTACTTTATTTTATTTGGGATATACATTCGATTGTACACGAGTTAGGGCTTGGTTTAGGGGTGTGTAGAATCTCGTTTATTAAAAATGTAGATTACAGTTTTTTAATTACTTGTAAAACGTAAGAGCCGTAAAATTGTGTACGAACTTAACCACCGGTGAATTGCTTTTGCTTGCTTAAGCATGTATCTGCATGCATCCTATATGGGGTTGTACCTGTATTGCTTTATCAAGACGTTTTGTCTCCTTTTAATTATGCTGTAAACCAAGAACTGTGTTTGACCTGGTTTAGGATTCTCAGCAACAGCTATTTTTGGAAATCGAGTAGGTGTAAACTTAGAATCCAAGTATCTCGCAGAGTGATGATTTTTTTTCGCCCGCTTGCTCTTTGGTTGTAGGTGTTTGGTATTTGTGTAGATGGGTGTGTGTGTGTGATGGTGTCAAGCATGCACGTCGTAATACCTTGCTATTATTCAGATGTCTTGCATGCCTATTTTTACATTTAAATTATAGTTTAGAGTACATCGTTTTAGTCATGGGATTTTTGGGTAGCTTGTGGAAAGTTAATGTTGGCTGCCAGCCGAGGTTTGCATATAATTTAGCAGATCGGAGCCAAAAGAAATGCCCGTTTCAGTAGTCAGGAATGCATCTGGCTACAGTAACACACTTAGTTTTCTTAAAGTATTCCTCTGCTGCCCAAACGCAGGAAGTTTTGTCTTCAAGAACATCAGCAGTGGACATTCTTTCAAGAAGTGTCATTCTTGACTAACCATATGAATGCACTGTGCACATAGCATCTTTCCATAGAGATATATTTTGATGTGTGTGGCTTCTTTCATGTTAAGGCAGATTGGTAAACCCAAGCTCTGAAAGATCCAGTACCCCACTTCCAAAAATGAAAGTGTATTTGGGGGTGTTTTATACAAACTTGACATTCTTAACATGCAGTGGATACTTGTGTGTGTAAGCTACTTTTGTGACAGTTTGAGCTCAGGAGTCATATTTGTGTCAACAGTCACAAACTATGTTGCATTGGAGATACACTTGTGCAGAACCCCTTACCAAATTTGTTGCAATCCTGTGATGGCACAGTAAAAGTGCTTTCATATTTTTGCCTCTACTATGAATTTGTGGCAATGGCTGTAAGGCACTAAGTTTTACCCCTTGAAGGATTCCTGGGTTTTGCTACTGCACATCCTGCGAGGTACTACACTTGGAGATTACCGTATTCCCTAAGGGTGTGTAGTATTTATAAGTTATGTGGTGGTTAAAAAAAGGTGGAAACGTCCAATGCCACAAAATAAAGGTTTCAAACAAGACATAATCTGAAAAGAACAGGTAAGAAATTATGTCACATGAACTCGGCTAAGGGAACAATTACAAATGAGAGTCTCTCTGCAGAAGGTAGCTAGATTGTTGTGGACTGGGATACTTGAACTGAATTTTGCAGAACTTGTGGGTATAGTGTTTTTTTTTTTGATCAGGGAAGGATGTAAGGCCAGACTGAAAACATGGTCCTCTTCTAGTGTCATGACAAGTAATTTTTAGTAAAAATTAATGTCTGAATACAGTTAGGTGCTTTATACATTGCAGTGGCTTCTTGCATGATGATTCCTGTTAAGGAAGAGTATGAGGGGCAGGTTAAGTTGTGCTCCCGTCCTGATATTCTGACAGGTGTTTTCCAGCAAACACAAATGCCTGTGAATGCAGTTCAGCAAAACAGGTGATTTGTTGAATCACCTATCTGCAGAACTGTGCTAAACATAAGGATTTGCATTTTATTGAATTTTTTACCATTTTATGTGATTATTTGTAGTTGTTCAGCCTTTATTCCCATTATTGCAGTAAATTACCCCAAATAAACCACATTACGTTTTGCCTACTGGGGTTTACTTGGTATGAGATGTCTCTGTATGTGTTTAAAACCCTCGTGACTGCTGTGTTATGTATTGTCTGAGAGAAAAACACCCAGCTACAATTAAAACATACCACATTTGAATCATATTATGTTTGGCTTACGTTTCATTTATACATGCTGTCATTTGGTAGTTACTCTATGTGCTCTTTTTCTGTTAAACAAACATAGCATTATAATATAGAGGGTTTAAAAAAAATTCTGTATCTTCAAAATCCCAGAATAGGGTGATTGTAATGTTTGCCTGGAAAGCTGAAGCCGCACAAAACCTTCATGTTTATGAATATCTTTACATCCTGGACTAAGTTTGTCCATGTTCGAGGTCACTCACCCAGTTTCATCCGACATTATTAACAGAACAAGTGTTTTTTTTTTATTTATAATGGCAAGTGTGTCTTGTTTGCTGTGATTCATCTATGCACAAATTACCTTTTCCTTTTTGTTCTTTCGTTTTTTTGTTCCCACAGCATTTCCCTTCTATTGTCAGCATTGCATAGATTCATAGGTATAGTCAAAGAAACCGAAAATGATTGAAAGTGTATGCACATTTTGTTTGCTGGGTGGCACTGTGGTTCAGAAACTAACACTGCTGCCTCATTTTTTTTATTATCCAGTTCTTCTGTCCCAAAGACATGAGCAGGTTATAAACTGTTCCACCGGTAAAACACACACTTTTGTCTACAAGTACTTTATTATCCAGTTTGTTTTTTAGCTGGGCTGCTCTCTTTCTGAAGGTTGCATGTTCTCCATATGTACTTACATGTAGTTTCACCGGGATCCCAGAGATGTGAGAAGGTGAACTACCATTCCTTGATTTGCCTTGACAAGGACAGGTTCTTTGGGGTTTCTTGACTTATTTCTATTGCATGGCAACATATGCTCTGGTTAATACGCCACTACGCAGATAACGTCTCTATATATGCACTTTTATGTATTTTTATTCATTTTAATGTTTTATTAGTTGATATTATGTCTCTATCCAATGCTTCTCCTTTAAATCAGTGGCTATTAAACTAATTGTTTATTGGGAACTGACACCGACAGGCTGTTACTGTTTTTAAAAATCCCTTTGTCGTTTATTGAGTTGTCTGCTGAAGTAGCTCTGGCTACGAAAGCACTCGCCATTTTTGTACTGTGGATTAAACTTTGGAGCGTTATTTGATACTGTCTGGTGTTTCCTATATTTTTCTGCATATGCTCTGTCTTGTTATAACTCTGAGCTAAATGAAGTGGGCTTTCAAAAGGGATGGATGTTTTTGGTGGTTTGCATTTGCATGTAATTTTTATGAAGCTCAAAACTTTTGCCATCCTGAAACAGTTGCTGCTATTAGCCTTTCCAAGGTTACTGAAATTGCAGATACCTCTTAACAGTCATAGATCTCAACCTTCCATCTCCAGAATGTGGAACAAATTGGGGGTGAGGATATGGAACACATACATTTCACTTGTGAAGCTTTCAGGATGATTAAAGGCTCTTGATGATTTAGTATTATTTGTCTTGGAGATCATGTAAACAAAAAGATTCTGAACACAGTGTGACAGACTATCATTATAGAACTTTGTGGATTGACTGAGGACATCGTGTTTCACGGAGAAGGTGGTAGAGACCCGAGTTAAAGGTGGGAGGGACCCAAATTGTTAAGATGACAGAGGGGCTCTGGGATTCTTTGAGAATGAGGAATGTGTTTAAGTAGGGTACAGAAGGTTGCATTAGAGGATGGCTGTAATATTTTGACAGACACTCAGTCATAGGGCTTCAAAACTAGCTAATAACGAAGCAAATATTTTCTGCCACATTTCAAACTGTCATAGTACGTAACTCTGCTTTTATGAAAGTTTTTCTCTCTCACACATAAGTTGAGAATGACTCCGAGTAATCGCATGTACAACAACCCTTACCTCTATCTACACATATCCAGACATAGGTGGTGATCAAAAGGGGTCTAAATTACTATTTTACCCCTACCTACATGTTTTAGGGAAAAAGTTGTTTCACTAGCAGTGATAGCTTCCACAATTGCTAGAACATAAAAACAGATGGTTGTCTTCTTGGAAGTCAGATGTATAGTTCTGTAGATTTTTATTGTTTAATAGACTTCATAATGCTCAAACCGCTTTAGTATACGTTTGGAGTGAGCCTTATTTTAAGGTCTAGATTTGTTCACTCAGCTTTTGCTTTCATGCCGATGTGAGTGGTTCAGCTTTGTTCACCATTTTCTTTCCAGCCAGTTTATTTCAAATTTGCCCTACTTGTACTTACCAGATATTAACTTCAGTATTATATCAGATGCTGATTTTATTCAAAGGGATAACTGCTCATTTTAAAATATAGCAGTGTTGTTGGTTTGTAGTGGAGTTATAAAATGTTTATACGTTGCTTGTATGTTCTCAGGTGAAAAAACAAGATTGCCGTTTTTTATAAGTGCAAGCAAATAACTAGCATATTTCAGATACAACAAGGTGGTATTTTGCTGCACACCAGCCCACTAAGCTATGGGACCTTTACTGAAATGCTTTTTTGAGAATTGGAAGGTGCTTTAATTGTTTTAAGAATGTAACGACTGACCTCTTACATCTTACATCCACATGTCATTTGGTCTGTTGACATGTGGACATACCTGGAATTTTGCAAGTCTCTGTACTTTTTGCTATTTTTTTCATTTAACTTAAATAGATTTGCAAGCTCACCCTCCACGTTTGGAGGAGTAGTCCTACTGGCTTAAGACTGCTTGACCAGTTTATTAAGCTATATTTTGATCTTGATGTCATTGCAAAAGGAGGTGAAGTATATTTTTACTTCTAAGGTGCACAGCTCTGGAAGTGAATACATTTGCTGTTCACACATACAGTAATAAAGTCATGGGGGGGGGTCAGCAGGAATGTTTTAAGAGACTGGAACATGTGTACTGTAGTGTAAAATAGAAACCCTTAAGATACTTTATTTTTGTTAGAAAACCATGTATTTCCACTGACTGTGAGATACACTAACTTAAACTACTTTTATTATGGGGGTTTACAGGAGGGAATCGCCCTTGCAAAAGTTAACAACCCCAAAGTTGGGTAGAACCCTTTGTACTAAAATGTAATAATTCGATATCTCATTATCAACAGGAGTTCCAAGCACAACAATGTTTCAAATTTTATATTGTGCCAGCTGTGGTCTGGTATTCATAACTGCCTTGTAAAAAGAGCTGCAACTTCAAGCTTTCCTACTGCATGCCACCTACCACAGTATATACTGTTGCAGTGTGTATGTGTGTGAGCGTGCGTGTAAAGTCCAGAGATAAGTACTAATTTTTTTTTTTTTGAAGGTTGCTTTTGTCCTGTAATTCTGTGCACTCAAATGGCCTTTGTCTGATGTTTTGGGCAGTTGCCTATGCTACCTATAACTAGGGTATCCCAAGTTTGCACCTTAACCCAGTACCTTTTGATATTACCAATGGGTTACCCTTTTCTCACTACCAGTTCAGTAGCTGACAGAGTTGCTGTGATGATCATGGTATAATTCTGTCTTTTAGAGTCTATGCTCAGACTATTTGAAGGGTTGGCCCCATTGGTACACCAAATTAATCACTGGTACACCAGATTAAGCACCTCCTTATACTCTATGCTCCCTTCCCCATTCTCTGCACTGGTTTTCTTATGGTGGGTAATTTTTAATGTTTTAACTTTATTCCCCTGTTCTGGGGATACGTTTTGTGAGCACTGCTTATGATGTGAGCATTTTCTGTTTAGCCCATGTTTCCACATGCACGTCGCCCGATGGATATTCTACCTTTCAGAACCTGGATATCTCGCTTGGTTTAGCCTCTGGTTGAAGGCAGGAGAATCCACTCCTGTGCCATGTTTTCAGGAATGGAGTGCTGGCCTCTGACAGATTGGTGTCCCCCACCCCTCAGCTAGCATGATGCTAATTGAGCTCTGCTGCCTAGTGTTACCAATGGGACCCTTCAACTTTTGCTTGTCTGAATCTTTATGCTTCCTGTTAACAATGGGACCCTTCAACTTTTGCTTGTCTGGATCTTTATGCTTCCTGTTTGTTAAAGTGATGGCAGATTATGTTGATAAGTGTATTTCATCCCTCCGATTGTTTTTTAGAGAGGGTAGTGCCCTGAGTCAGTATGAAGAGTCTGCTAGATAAAAGGCAGCAACTGAGATGGCTTGTCAGAAATGACAGACACCACAGGTGGTCAGCCGAAGGATACTTGTATAGAAATTTACAGTCCTCTGGCAGGCATCCTATAAAACCTATTGGGTTTGTTGGGGGCAGGAGGCTGGGAATCCAGAGGCTTAGAGGCTATAGAAAAGGCATTCAACAAAGCAGCCAAAACTGGAGGAACCGCAGAAGGTCTAGAAGAATGCATTTGCAGGAGCTTCTAATACCTCTTCTACCTCAGAAACCTGGACAAAATCCCATTAAAAAAACTCCATTCTAGATATTGTGTCCCCAAAAGAAATTTCCTAGAGTGTCATGACTATTAGGAGTACTGTTCCCTGGGTCTTTTAAGGGGAGTAGATGACCATGGGGGGGAGCTGGAAGAGAAACTCCCTGAGGAGGTTTCGGTTCCATCAAGTCATTAAACAACCACAGATTGAAATTCTCTCTGAAACCTTGGGTGCTGGAGAAATATGTTTAGTCTTCTGTTTTTCTTCCAGGGGACATCTGCATTGTAAAACTTGGAAGAATTAGAGCCCAGATGGCATTCAGTAATAGTAGTAAGGACTTATCCTTTGACTAACAGTTGAAGAACACCCCAAGGCCCGTAAGAAATAGTCCACTGCAGTTACCCATGAGCATCCAAAGAGGACATCTGCAAGGACTCCAGGGCTTAAGGTTGGATTCACGTTGGCCTCTAAAATGGTCATGGCAGAAAAATCCAGTGGTGGAGCCAGGCGATCCTCCAGGCTTTCATTTGCCACGGAAGAGACATCCAGGGGATGGTGAACAACAGATAAATTCAGCCTAGATTTCTTGTCATTCTTCACAGACAGCTGACCCTCAGAGTGGGAAGTTCCTTCCATTGTGTCTTTAGCTAAAAGCTTAAGATGTTGATTTTCCAAATACAAGGCCAAAGAAGATAGCCAACTATGGGGGGGTCGTAGGAATAAAAGCCTGATAAATTGAACAGGACATATGGTCATGGGAAGCTCCAAGACAGAACAAACACTGCTGGTGATGGGCTTTATGGTGAATCTGTCTCACTGGCATTTACCCTTCTTGAATGACATAAAACCCCACAAGCAACAAACACAAAAGGAAAAGATAAGATACAAACCCCCCAAAAGGGCACTTATCTGAAACTGCTTGGTGAACCAGCAACAGAATGGGTGTTCATAGGTTCATAGGTTTATACTAGGCTATCTGCCCTAAGGCATTTATAAGCCTAGCCCAAATTTTTGTGGCTTACGCCACCCCTTATATGAAAAAATACTGTGCCCATTAGTTTGTTGTGCCTCTGTCCAGCAGTGACACAGAGATGATTCCCGGGGGTAAACCTATGATCTCCCATCCACAGGTCTAGATTTCTCTTGAACAGAGTCAGCGAGGTGCTCTGCCTCACATGGACTGGGATTTTATTCCACAGCATAGGGAGTCTCTGAGTGATAAATCTATCCCTCCAGCACATCCTATTTATATCCGTGCTAAGGTTTAAGTCGCTTGCTCTAGTGGTTTTGGTGGATTTGGATTTTTTGAGGTGGAGCATGTTCATTAATTCCGGGTTGGACATGGCCTTGTATGTCAGGCACATGTCACCTCTGAGCAGACGGTATGCGACTGAATAGAGCTGGAGTTTCTTCAATCTGGCAGCATATGACAGATTTTGGAGTCCCTTTATCCTTTTGGTGAGGAACTTTTGGGGTCTCTCCAATTGCTGCAGATGTCGGGTGAGATACATCCCGAATGGGGCATTGTACTCGATCATTGGTCTGATAAGTGAAGAGTACAGGGGAACAATGACCTCACTAGATCTGGATGTGAATCCCTTCATGATCAGGTGGGCAATGTAGAAGGTCTTTCTAACCACTTTAGCAATGTGAGTGTCAAAAGAAAGGCCACTGTCAACCTGGGTCCCCAGGTCCCAGATAACCTCTTCTGTGCTTAGTGGATTGCCACCTATATGGTAGCTTGGGGTTACCTTGTTTTTCCCGAAGGGTATGACTATACATTTAGCAATTTAGCAATGTGAGTGTCAAAAGAAAGGCCACTGTCAACCTGGGTCCCCAGGTCCCAGATAACCTCTTCTGTGCTTAGTGGATTGCCACCTATATGGTAGCTTGGGGTTACCTTGTTTTTCCCGAAGGGTATGACTATACATTTTTTGGCGTTTAACTTCAGGCCATGGCTCTGGCACCAGCTATCTGTTTCCGTGAGCCCATTCTGAAGGATATCCGTGTCCGATGCACTTTCCACTACGGCGCCCAGTTTGCAGTCGTCTGCAAACTTTGTCAGCCAAAGTCCTCCCATGTTGGCCTGTACTTCTGAGAAGTAGATGCCAAACAATAGGGGGCCAAGGACCGAGCCCTGTGGGACACCACTTGTGACCGGCTTGGAGTCTGACACAGCGCCAGCAACTCTAACCCTGTGGGTTCTGTCCTTAAGCCAGTTTGCAACACATCTTATGACATATGGGTTTACATTTAAGCTGGTAAGTTTTTCTACAATACCCGAGTGGGGTATTTTGTCGAAAGCCTTTGCAAGGTCAAGGTAGGCTGTATGGACTGCCTTTCCCTCATCAATGGCCTTGGTGACTGTTTCGAAGAAGTCGACCAAGTTCAAAAGGCATGATCTTCCCTTGACAAAGCCAAACTGGGTCGGGTCCAATGTCTGCAAGTCCCCTATATCTTTGTTTATGATCTCCATTATGATCCTCTCCATAGCTTTGCAGACTAGACTTGTTAAGCTTATGGGGCGGTAATTACCAGGGTCCGTAGAGGTGCCGCCTTTGTGGAGTGGGACCACAGTTGCCGTACGCCACTCCTTGGGCACGTATCCTGTGTAAGGCTGAGATTAAACAGCTGCCTTATGTGCGGGTTTAATTCCTCATTTAGCTCGTGTAGCACACAGCCGGGGACACCATCCGGTCCCATTGATGCTGTGTTTTTAGCTTTAGAGAGAGCAGCTTTCACCTGCGCATTTGAGATGTCCGGGAGGCTACACTCTGCTGGGATAGTTATCTCTCCTATAGGGGGGGAGAGGGGGGTGAAGTTTGCACTGAACCTGTCTGCCAGTATGTTGGCAATGTCTGTGGGTTCAGTGATTTTTGTATCATTTTGGACTAGTTCTGAGCATATCTGGGAGTTTCCACCCAGGTTCCTAACATAGCTGAAAAAGGCCTTATGATTGTCCTTTGAATCCATGGCAATTTTTCTCTCAAAATTGGCCTTAGTTGATTTTATGAGTGCTGTTATTCTTTTACTAATAATGATCAGGGGTGACTTCCCTTTTATGGATTTTGTTCTATCATGTAATAGCTTTCTCCTCTTATTGTAAAGTTTGTTAATGGCTGGGGTCCACCAGACTGGACGTTTGCCCTTTGTGGAAAGAGTCTTGGTTTTATTTGGGATTGCCTGATCCATGCAGTCCTGGAGGTGTTCATAGAAGGCATTTGTAAGGGCTTCCGCAGCTTGGGTTGTGGTTTCCACTGGCTCAGGGGCCTTGAAGGATACCACACCAGTCTTGAGTAGTGTGAAGTTTGTTTTAGAGAAGTTCTTCACTATGGTCTTTTTTTTTGTGGGGGTGGGGCGGGCATGTGGATTTCCAGTGAGATTAGTTTATGATCAGATCTCACCAATGAGGGATATACTTCTGGTGTGGAGCATTTTGTCCCCATGTTTGTGACAATGAGATCTAGTATATTTTCTCCTCTCGTGGGAACAGTGACTAGCTGTTCCATGGCATTTGAATTTATGAACTCCAGGAACCGTTGGGCTAGAAAGTTAGGGCTTGAGTAATGTTCCCAGTCTATATTCGGGTAGTTGAAGTCACCCAATATGATGGTGTTTGGAGATACATTTATACCCTCCAGTGTCTTCAGGAAGGCTGTGTGGGGTTCCTGAGTTTGAGAGGGTGGCCTGTAGCATGCTACAATCTGTAGAGCAGTTTTGCCTATGGTTAGTTGCACCTGGATGGTTTCCGAAGCTTTGTGCGTTGCCACCAACCTGGAGGTGTGGGTATCCTTTATGAATATGGATACACCCCCTCCTTTTGTGGTGTGGTCCGGGTTTTGGGGCCGGAACGCATGATATGAGGTAAAACCTAATAGTGCCGGGGTGCTCTCAGGAGCCTTGAACCAGGTTTCAGTTACAGCACAGACATCGATGTTCTCCATACTGAGAAGGGCCTCGAGTCAGACTGAATATCAAGTAATGGCATTTGGACTGGTGGCAAAGAAGTTCTGAGGATTGTATGTCCATATGTCACCTTGATGCCCTATGCTACGCGAAGACCATATGTGTGATGTATGGCGTACATTAAAGCAACCTAAAGGCTTTGGTATACTGGCCGGACAGTGGGCCATCCTTGGCAGGGGATCCCCATTGTAATGAATACTGCAACAGTGAAATGGAAAGAGTTCCTTTTTTTAGGCAATGCCAAATTGGCAAACCTTCCAGCATAGCAAAACAGAATAAAAAAACAACCCACCCTAGGGAATCAAAAATTAAATGGGTTGTCTAACAAAAGAGAGAAAAAGTTGTAGCTAAATTTAGGAAGTGTAACACTAAAACAAAACGATATATAAATTGTCTCATCAACCTGAATGGACAACTAAGAGGACTAATTAAGTCCAACAAAGCAAATTTTGAGGTAAAGATGGTGTCCCAGGCCAAGTACAGCTGTAAGGTCTTTAGATATGTTCATAACCTCAAGGGCAGCACACAACAGTGTGCGAAATTGTTGGTAAATGGAGACAGTTTCATGGAACTGGGAGATGCAGCAAATCTTTTGGCCGAACATATTGATAGCCAGCGCTAGCCCCCCCCTCATTCTCAGCTGCCCGAGGAAATACCATCTAATGTAATCCCAACAACTAACGGTCTGGAGCAGGTCTTCTATGTGCTCTGTAAGGCCAAGAATACAGTTTCAGTGGGACCTGATAATATCCCAGGATGCCTCCTAAATAGTAATATTACCTCTCAGGGCCACTGGTGTCACTATTTAACCATGCATTCTGTGCCACATGAATGGAAGACTGCAGTGGTCATCCCTCTGTGTAAGTATGGACAATCAACGGATGCCAGGAACTATAGACATAGCTAAGGCATTTGATACACTACCTCTCTTGGATATTGTAACTTAATGGATAGGTAACTGGCTCACAGACAGGACCCAAGAAGTTAGGACCAGAGAGACCACCTCCATAAAGATGCTGGTTGACAGTAGAATGCCCCGGGGCTCTGTGCTGGTTCCACTCCTTTTGGCATCTACTTTTCAGAAATCCGATGGACATAGGCAGCTGCTAAATGTTGCCCTTAGCAACCTGCATTCCTTAAAATAAACTGTAAGGCACAGTAACATTGTGTGTGGGTATATTTATGCACACATGTACGTGTGCACTCCTGCACACCCACAGGTGGATTTTCATTGCTGTACCCATGTGCATGTGCACCTCCATCTTGCGGAATGGGAGGGTTTCCAGTTGCCCCAAGCTGGCAACCATTCACCAACTGGATAAGCCAGATACCCTTGACATTGGACTTAACTTCTAAAAAATAATAGATGTCCGAGGAGTGGAACCAGCACAGAGCAAATTTCACTTCTTGATTTTCTCAGTGTTATTTTGAATCATACCTGTCAACTATTCAGATTTCTGCCTCACATTTTTGGTCTGTTCTTCATAAAATTTGTAATTTTCTGACTGATCAGGGAGGAGTGAAAGATGCTAAATGACATTTGAGTTTCAAACTTCATATTCTTTAGAAACTGCATGCTAATACAAAGCCTGTTTTCCTAGCAACTTTCCAAGTTAATAAAGTTTATCTCGCAGAGAATACCGCTGCTCTTGAACAGACTCCTCCTCTTCCTAAAATAAAGCTGATCCCTGTCTTTATTAGAGTGCAACTTGCAACTATGGATGTGAAACGGAACATTTACCCCCCGACTGCCCCCTGTACTACTATGGACACAGGCAGCTCCTAAATGTTTTATGCCATGCGCGGGTCACCTCAAATTATCTGTTATGATTCCAGGTATTCTCCTTAGGGGTATTTATATCATTATCGACCATGGGATGTGTAAAGTCAATCTGTACCCCAAATGGGATATAGTAATTCGAGCACAAAACGTGAATTGGCTATTTTCAAAAATGGCCCTCAAGGGTAGCTAGCCTAGTACTTGTTTATGAATTTATTAAGAGCAATATTTAAAATCTGTCTCTGGGTTTTTTTTTTTTTTTTTTGGTCCTTTTGTTCCCCCATTATTTTTGGCTTTGTCCAGATTACTTGCGTTAAGAGGTTGAGAAATTTGTTCCAAGTGCTCCAACAAAGCAGGAGGCAGTTTGAGTGGGACTTGAGTACCTGTGTGGGGGAGGAGGAAGCAGGGCTGTGTGGGCTGGTGAAAGTGTTACAGCAAGGAGGGAGGTGGTCTGAGGTAATGAGGAGGAACTTTTATAATCTGATGCTTATACTTTTGTCAGGCGTTTCCCGCTGTCTCTCTCTTTCGTTATCAGGCTTTGTAGTAGCCTAGAGTCATGCTATGTATTTAAGGGAGCCACTTTTGTTTTCGTTCTTTTCTTTTTAAACTGGAATATTTGTTTTACTTTTTGTATGTCTTGTACCAATAACAGAGTTTATGTGCAAATGTGTTTAGTTTAGTAGGTCGTCGGGGGAAGCAAAAGGAGATTGTATAAAATATCCAGTAATGCTGTGTTTAATTGCTGTTTTGAAATGTACCTCGTTTTAGGGCTCATCACATTTTTGGTTTAC
>NC_056746.1:1104318516-1104328516 GCF_019279795.1 Protopterus annectens
GATTGTGGTATAACTTGCAGAATATACCAATGGAAATAAGTCTAGGCGGCCGGATCTGTTTCCGTTGGTATATTCTCAGATTTACAACAAGCATGCTGGTTGGGCTGGCCAATCAGCGTGCTCATTTTAGAATATTAATGGCAAGTCGTTGATTTTTATTCATTCAGCCATGTAAAGATCTGTAACTGCTTTCCAGTTATTCCAGTGATGCATAACTAACTTTTCCAGTGCAAACGTTCATATTAAAACATTCTGGCCACACCATCTTATGTTTTTTTTTTTTTAGGCAAAACATTCCAAGTATGACAGTCCTTTAAACATTGTGATATGCATCCCTTTAGTCTTGTTTTCATGTCTGATGAAAATCGTTTATCACTGTGCCATTCAAAATATTTGATATCCTTCATTACTCTTAAAACACAGCCAGGAGAGGAGGCAGGCTTTACCTGTTGGCATTTTAGGGGCATAAGAAATCCATTCAGAGTGGTGCAAGAATAAATCTGTACCAACGCCATCTGTCTTGTGGAGGAGCGTGCACCCGTCTTCTTTTTTTTTTCTTTTTTTTTTTTTTTTAATCACAAGAAAGCTTTTCTGTGAAGCATGAACATATCACCCCGTGAATGTGGAATCTCTCAGCTGAAAGCTGCATCCATGTTCTACACACTTCATTATTTGCTCTTCATGTTAAGAAGTAAGCTTTGCATGCATCTACCCTGCCCTTCCCCCCCTGAAACACACACACACACACACACACACACACACACACACACACACACACACACACACACACACGATGAGCCCTCCTCTGGTAGGAGTGGGAGGCTTGTGATTCAGTCACTGACTCACCATATACTGCACTGTTGTGAGCCTTTGTAACCAAGCACCTAGCAACTAAGATAATTAACTGTTTCAGTCCCAAGTCGATAATACAAGTGCACTGACACGCTGATGTCATGCCAAGCATATTTCTTTCATTAGCTTTGAATTGAACTGGCATTTTACAGTTGCCCAGTACTGCAAACCTGTAAAAATGCTAGGATTAGTAGATTCTTCTTTAGAAAACCACAACAGCAGGACAGACTTGTAGAAACATGGCTTTGCTAACATCAGCAGGTTGATAAAGATAAATTGAAGCATTCCTGTCTTTTAAGTGTTGCCAATTCATTTTTTTCATGTGATTTATTTATTTTTTGTTAAGCTTTAAAACTGAGCAGTTGCAGAAATACAAAAGATTCTCAGTTAATTCTAAAACATGTTGCTCAGTTTTAGTGAGGCATACATAAGAGTTTGCAAGGCACAACTCAAATCCATGAAGCTGTGTCTGCATGTGTGTGTGTGCGCACCCGCAGTCCCAAGTCTCCTCACTCCTTGTTGAAGGATTAGTGGTCTGAATCAACAGAGACTTTACTTCTGTGTTTTTTGAGATGCAGATCTATTTGTGTGTGTCTTTACAAGGTGGTCGAAGTATCAACGCTTCAAATGCCTGTCATAGGACTAAAACAGTTTGAAAAATTACAAAGTCCAAACACTTCATATCACAAACATTCAATAAAATAATCTATATTTTTTGCATGTGTCAAGCCTTCTTGCACATTCCACGTGGGGGGATGTGCCCCCACAACCCTGATAAATACTTGTGTACCCACTCGGAGATCACACTACAGTGGGAAAGGAGAAACTTCCCGATCCTCAATGTACCCGAAACAAGCACTGAAAAAACAAGCTAGTCAAGTAAGTTTAGTATAATGCATATCAAATACACAATTCTTAATTGAATTTGTTTGCTTCTAAGTGTACAGTTTATGGTATGAAATGTATGGTCTTTTGTGAAACAAAAAAACGCAATCTGTGTTAATTTATTTTAAGCACTGGGATAAGGGGTCACTTTGCTAAGTTCTGGGCTAGTGGAAGAAATTGGAAAAACGTGTGCTGCAGATGACATTGTTTTGAACATAGTGTGACAGGATTATAGTTAGAATAATTCTCAGCCTTATGTTATTCATTGTGTTGTGTATTTCACCAGTTTCATTGTATTTCTTGATGAAGGAGTTTAAGTGCTGTGGGACTCAAGAAGCATGATTACTCCTTGGGGTTGTTACTAATCTTATTTTTTACAAAGTAGAGATTATGTGCATTCATGGTGATGGAAAAATATCCTCTTCTCACATGCAGAAGTTCACAGTTCTGGGAAAATGGGTTACATTCTGTAGCTTTAATTTTGGTTTGACTCCTGCTGAAATATTAAGTTTTTTTCCCATTTCAAGGCACTGTGGGATATGTGGGAGGAGGAATATCAGGGAGACTTAAATGTGACAGGGTGAGTGTGGTAGAACAGCTGCTGAAAAATTTGTTCACTGGGGGGGTGATAGTGATACTTTTTGTAGCAGTCAAGAAAAAAAAACAGGATAAAAGAAATGGCACAAAAGTTATAAAAGGGGCTGGAATCTGGTTGTAATGGTCTTTCAGCTTTTCCCGGTTATGGGTCGCCACAGCAGAACACCTGTCCGCTAATGATTGGCAGTGGATTTGTACGGTGCTGAGTTGCCAGCCCGATGCCCAGCCTTCAAAGAAGGCACGCCCATTCACGCACACACCTACTTGCATGTCTTTAACATCACTCGACCAACGGGAGGACATGCAGTCTCCACACAGAAGGCGCTCCAGCTGAGAATCGAACGGGAGACCTCTTGCTGTGAGGCAATAATGCTAACCGCTGCACCACCGCTGGTAGTAAAATGGATTATATCAGAATAACACTGGCTTAGCCAATCAAGATAAAAGAAATGGCACAAAGTTATAAAAGGGGCAGGAATCTGGTTGTAATGTGGTAGTAAAATGGATTATGTTATCAGAATAACACTGGCTTAGTCTATTAACAGGTAATGTATTATAATAATCATCATAATAATAATAATAATAATCAAAGAGGATATGATATTCCATAGGCCAATATGCACCTGCTACTAATAACCCCTGTTTTGATTCTATTTGACAGGTGAATTTTTGGTATAGTAAGTAAAGGTAGAGAAGCAATTCATGGTCTGTTACCAGTGCCTAAACCTTACAGGACATTCTACAAGGTCATCACATTAGTATTTTGTACAGGATTGAAGTGACTAAACATTTAATGTGTATTATAAAAATGTAGTGCAAACTATTAAATCTTGTGAGGGCTATTAAAGTGATAAGGGAAAAAATGGCCTACATGAGGATTATGAGATTAAACCTTGTTCTAAGATTAAAAAGATAATATTGCAGTCGTTCAGCATAAGCATTCAGTATTTTAAATTTCCTTTGCATTTCAGTGATGCAGTAATACAGAAAGTATAATTGTTTCTATTTCTTTGCTTTAGACATTGGCACAAGCCCCATTCTTTACCAAATAGTTACTTTGTACTTTAGTAAGTTGTGCTTCAGAATTACATCACAGTGCTTTTGGCATAACCGTGTAATTTGGAGCATGCGGCATGCATGGAAAAACTTGTGCATTTTTAAAATTGTCAAATAAAACTGGTACGGTACGCACCATTGCATCTGACGGTTTGTTGCCAGTGTTACATATTTGCATGTGATCTTGCGGACATTGTTTGATATTTAGGCGTGCCTTCTCTCTTCATTGGAGCCATAACCTGTCAAGCATGCAAGATTGAAGGTTTGCATGCATGCTTGCCTCTTTGCTACATTAAAGTTGTACAGGTACTACTGCTGTTCTTAATTGCTGAATGAACAGATATGGAACAGAACTCCTCTTGTTGTAACTGGGTGAGTGAATACAGGAAGATGCTTTAAATGCATAAGTTTGTTCAGAAGATGACAAAGAATGTAAATTATAGGTGTTGCCAACTAGAAAAGTTACAAAAAGTCATATTTTGAGGAAAATTCCTACCTGGCTAGAGACTTAGTCTAGTGGCAGTGATGTCAGCATTGAATGCTGGATGTCTTGAGTTAGAGTCTGAAGTAAAAGCTAACGTTTTCCTTTCCTGTTTTTGTGATTCTAACAGTGCCAAACAGGAGAGTTCTCCATATGGGTCTTAAATCAGCACTTCTTTGCGCTTGCTTTCCAAGGGAATAAACTGAACAATCTGACATATAAAGGGAAGGGCAAAAAAATATATATAGTGTTGGCCAAAGTGCATGTGTAATGAGGATTTTTTTTTTTTACCCAAATGTACTTATCAGTATGGTTGTCCTCTGGAAAGTTAATAGTTACTGTTTAGTAATGCAAGGGACATAGTGTTGCATGTATCAAATGTTAAATGTCATTTTTTGCCATATTGCAGCTGCAAAACTGATTTGTGTAAGTTTCCCTTCTGAAAAGGATATTCAGGTACAAGGTGCACCAAATAGGTAGCTGTACTGGCAGTGGTATCTCATTTTTGGAAATGGCTCTACTGAGATTTCTGGGCAGCATCAGTTGATGTTTTATTTCTGCATAGCAGAAGTTTTAGCACTTGAGTTTGCATAGTTTGCTACGTGCTGTAACAGTGTTTTCAACTGAGAAATTGTTTATGCTTATGGTGACTGTGGAACTTTTTATGTCTTGTTGGGTCAAGTAAGTTTTTTTTTTTTTTTTTTCACATCCATCTCTCTTCTACTCTTTTAAGAAGAAGCCAGAATTTGGAAGGTAGTCTTCCTTTCCTCGTAGGATGGCAAAGACCTTGAGGGTGGAGCGTTGTTTGCTGTTTATGGGAGTACTTGTATAACTGTAGTTTGCTTTAGTTTCTTCCATAGACTACCTTCTGCGAGTATCTAAACGTGCTTAATGTAGTCATGTAATCCAACTGCGGGAGTTGTAATTGCAGTGCTGTAAAAGTGATTAGAATTCTTATGTTTATGGTACTGGTTTAAGTTACTGTCACTCTGTAGGTACAGGCAACATGGTCGGTTTGGTAACTAGCTTAGTTTTTGTGTTGGTTCGCTAACATATGGATGTTTGTCGTAAAGAATGCCTGTCTTGCTGTATAGCAGTGGAGCAGTGATTACTTGCCATGTTTTGCTATTTTAAGAAATTGGAAACTTTTAATGACCATACCTAGGAACAGCTGTTTAACTTATGGAGTCATAACCTGTCACAGAATCTCAGGAAGCTTGAACATTTTTGCATGTCTTCTATGTATTTTGTGATAGCTGAATTAGATTGGTACCTGCAAAAGCATGTATGTGTAAACCAAAACAAGGACTATATGTTGTGCCAAAGTCTATAGTGCCTTTGCTTATTTTGTAAAGGTCAGGGTGATGTGAAGTAAAGAAGCAAATGAAAGCCCCTACTCCTCTGATTCAAGTCTATATCAGGAACTGTTGGCTGATGTGATTTTTGTATGGGTATACCAGCAGAGAGGAGCTGTTAGGTTGCTTTTTAGTTGTGAACTTGGATATGTAGCTGTAAAAAGTAGCATGGTGCCCTCTTGTCTTATTTGCCCAGAATTAGTTCCTCAGATTTTTTACTCCAGATGGTGGGTATGTATTTATTTAAATTTGTTTACTGGAGCAGAACGCCGGATCAAACAACGAACAAAACAGTGTCTCAGCCTGAGTTACATCATGATGTAATAAAACAATGTACAAAAATAGAAGTAATTTACATTATGAGTAAGCATAGAAATCTGACAATTATGTTAGGAAAGCTAAAATGAAAGAGGGACTAGATTATGTGTAGTGAGTTTAGATCAGGAATGGTGTAGTAAGTTGATTCACAGTTTAGGAAGAATGAGTCAATCACGTGGATCAGCTGTGTGGGAGGTAAAGATACTATACCTAAATCAATGTAAAAATGCAATCTGTCCTCAAGATGGGCAGTTGCATTCAAACTGATTGTTAAGTTATTGTTTGAACTGTGACCTGAACAGGGGGGCAGTTTGGGAGATCAGTGAAATTAGGAGGAAGTTGTTGCCTTATTTGTGGGGCCAGTATGGAGAAGTAACAGGCAAGTACAGTGTATTTTTGACAGAAGGGTTTTGGGGTGGACTGTCTCTTTCTTAGCTTAGGTTATAGGTTGGAGTGGCAGTGAAATATTTGGAAAAGGGGAAGAAGTTTCTAGTTTGAGTATTTTTAATACTGTGGAATAAGATTTGACCTGGTTTGCACTAAAAACACTTAGTCTTTGAAAGAATAAAGCAGTGGTGTTCATTCCATGGTGAGTTAGATGTGAACTGACCTACAGTATTGGAGAATCTGAAGGGTGGCAGTGTTTCTGACCGAGGCAGATGCAAACATGGGGAGGACTGTACTCTGTTTGAGTAAGGAGGATTCCTTTTCCTATAGCAGCCCTTTGTGGATGTAAAAGGAGTGGAGAGATTTTGTTGGCTTAGAGTACACTGTTGGTGGTATTTCTCAATTTTTCTTTGTGCTCATGGAAGTTTAATGATTTGGTCAAGCTAGACCTTCTAAATATCTAAGGCAGTTGATGGCTTCGTTGGGATTGTTATCGCAGTCGAGAATATGACACGATTGGGGATATTTGTTGCTTGGTACCATGAAAGATTATCCATAGACTTGTTTTGTCATAGAGCAGTAGTTCCTTGCAGTTCACAAACCAGTGCTATAGTTGAATGTCCTGTTGTGTGATGTGATTGATCAGGCCATGTAGATTACCATATCTTCTGCATAAAGAAGTAGTGGTAAATGGGGCAAGTCTTGTTGAGGTTTGTCGTTGTCATTGAAGATTGAAAGTGTAAGAGATGCTAGAATGGAGCCATGTTGGACTACAGAGTGAATAAGGGAAATGTCAGAAAATCTACCTGAAATTAATAGCTGTATAGAATAACTTTGAGCCATGCAGTAGCATTTGGGCTGATACCAGTGTCTTGCAGATGAGAAGTAGAATTGGGTGCTACTGTCAAAGCCATTGATGAAGTCAATGAGCAAAGCTCCAGTAAAATTTCCTTTATTAGTTAAGATGTTCAGTCAGTTATGCCGTAATATTGTCAAAGAACAGTTGAGCAGTAATTTAGTTAAGATGTTCAGTCAGTTATGCCGTAATATTGTCAAAGAACAGTTGAGCAGTAATTTTGTTTGGCAATTTAAACAAGTCCATACTGAAGAGGGGAATCTGATGCTGAAAGCCAAAGTTTATAGTTCAGGATTATGCATAAGGGCAGAAAGGCCAATGTAAAGGCAGCCTTTTCCATAAGCGAACATTGACTAAGAAACCTTTTTCATTGATCTCTCTAAAGCTTTTGATATGGTCAACCATCAAATACTACTCAACATACTCAACTCTTTCTCACTTGACACACAGGTATTACAATGGTTCAAATCCTATATGCACAATAGACAGCAGGCTGTCCTTTGGGATAATAACCTATCCAAACTTCTCCATATTCATTAATGACCTTTCTACTAATTTACCTCTACCTACCAGCATACAATACGCAGATGACACCACTTTGATTTGTAAAGGAACCACCTCATCTGAACTCCAGTCCATCACCCAAACAGTATTTAACCAAGTAGAAAACTGGTTCTAACAACGTTTAATGCCAAAAAAACTATTACTATTTACTCCAACTATTAAATCCACCCCAATAGATTTCTCTATTATATCCATCGACGGTACAATCATAGCTCCTGACCCAACTACAAAACTATTAGGTGTATTGATTGACCACAACCTCAACTTTGACTCTCATATTAATGCCACTATTAAAACTGTAAACAGAAAACTTGGATCCTTGTATAGGATAAAACCTTTTCTCACCCCAGAAGCCAGAACTACATTGCCCAGGCCCATCTGATCTCCACACTCCTCTATGCCTCACCAGTTTATACTAATCTTTCCAAAAGCAACCTAAACAAATTGTCCACTTCTTATAACAATATTTCCAGGTTTGCTACTGGGTCCTCATTTAGAACTCATCACTGTCTAAATCTCAAACTTCTTGGATGGCTTGAACTAAATAACCAGCTAGAATGTCAACAACTCTCCATTACCCATAAGGTTCTGTACCAGCCTAGTAATACTACTATTATGAGTAGCATCATCTCCCCCTACACAAACCTTAATACCCTTTGCTCAGCAAATAAACTACTGGTTACCATCCAGAAATCCCACAACAAGGCAGGTGATTCTCTTTTCTCTAATACAGTGGGGAAGATTTGGAACAAGCTTCCCACTAAACATACATCTCTCTCATCATTACCACTCTTTAAAAAGCAACTAAAGATTCAACTAAAACACAATGGCTTTGTCCTTGTACTAACCCTGACTAACCCCCCAGTATAACATTATTCTATAACTCTCCTCCAATAACCCACGTTGCAGTATTAGCAAATTCATCCCGCACCCCCTTCTTAGTATCTTATTCCCAAGCTGCTTGCACTGAGTATGCTACTAACAACATTTGCCTTCTTCAGTGAGCTCTTATCTTTCCACCTTGTATATAAGCCAATCTATTTCTTTCACTATGACTGTAACTACTTCCCCATGTACATGCATTCAATAATTATCTTACTTCTCAGTGCTGTACACTTTTTCATAACCAATTTACATCTTTTACAAAGGCACATTCATACCCAATATACTTATCAAGAATATCTATCTCTTTCCCTTGTAATAATATTGTATTTTACCTTATTAAACTCCGTAGTCACAATCTGTATATTTTTAGTTCTGTATAACTCAATTTGATGAAGAAATTCTTCAAGTTTATGTACTGTATATATTGCATGGACTTTTGTTTGCCTTGATTTATTTAGTTTAAAGTGGAGCTTTTCTCCCCGGGCCTCTACTGAAAATGGACATGTATCCAGTTATACTAGCCCGGTCAACAAAAGTAAAATAAAAAAAAAAACAATTTTTTTTCTAAATTATGATCTCAGTCTCTTGGGGCACATTACATTCGACAGCCATAAGTAAGCGGCATTCTTCATGGAAAGTGACCTAAATCAAGAGGTGCATGTTACTGCAGCTGAGTATCAGTGATATAACTCTTTACCATCTGACTTCTTGGTGAGAAGTTTGTATATGAAAGATTGGGTTTCGCTTCATGCTTTTGCAGCTCTCGCTGCTGGGCACACAGTGAGCTGGATGAATCTTTGTTTTGTTTTCATTCCCAGGAGCCAGGGAAGATCTAAAACTTTTTGCTGGGGGGTTCTGTCATTAGTGCTAATGATGCAGTTATGGTTTTAGAATATGCTAATACTATTGTCACACCTGAGTGCACAGTGTTTGGCCCCAAGTATTTGTTTACTGTTATAATTCTTCTGACCCCCCCCCCCCCCCCCACACACACACACACACAAGCTTGTGCTTTGACTGCAAGCAGGGCACTCCATAAAGTATGTTTAGCTGTATAAATGCACTGTTTTGCTTCTAACCAGTTCCTTTAGCAGTACTTAACTGGTTGGAGATTGATAATGTTAGAAGACTGTTGTGAGGTTTTAAAGGTTTATTTGAAGATTACAGCAGTCTGATGTGCAGTGAAATGGTTGTGTTTAAAGTAAGAACTAAACAGTTAATACTTAATACTTCTGACAAAACCGCATCAGCAGATAAAGCCTGAGTGGAACACTACATGTATCACGAACATTTTTAATTGAAGTTTTAGGAGGATTAGCTGTAGTATTTTGAAGTTTAGCCCAACCTTTGAATGAATAAGATAGGGGGATGTAGAAGTCCAAGTGCAGACTTTATTTTGTATTTATTTATTTTTTCTTGCGTTTTTTTTTTTCTGTTTTGAAGCACAGGTGTACAGAAGGCACATTCTCCCATCCTGAGTGCCCCGGTGAGAGGGAGTAGTGAAGTTTTGCCCTGCAGCGCATGTGGCTGCCTTGCAAGCCTCTAGCATTGACAAATTCTTTTCTTATACTGTTACAGTAGGTAAGCCTTGCATTAGGCACCGACAAATGTCCTAAAGCCATCCATTTATAACTGCATTGTTATGCTGTCAAGCAGGTGTATATAGGGATAAACATGTATATTGGTTCTGAACAGCTGAGATGCTGCTCTTGTTAATGCATTTTGTAATCCCTAAGAAATGGCCCATTGATGGAGGATTGCCTA